>NC_071355.1:134774999-134797524 GCF_943734655.1 Sabethes cyaneus
TTGATAGGTAAGTCCCAACATATATTCTAATTATTTGTTTCGTTCTAGCTCTTCAAGCACCTACTATACAATGGAAACATTGACCGTAAAACTTACTAATAATGTACATGGATATTGTTGGGCTGATGTATGTAGGAGTGATGGAAACTAAAATGATGCAACTATATCTGATTCAAAGGACTGCTGGTGAGCTCGTTCTATTTTTATCCATATTAATTTCATTTCATTACATATCATGTGGGAAATTCATTACACCCAATTCTTTTTTCGCACGGACTTTTTTTACACGGATTTTTTTTTGTACGACTTTTTTTACACGGTTTCTCGAAATAACACGGTTTTTCTAAAATTTCGCCAGCAACAGTTGTGCACCCAATTCTTTTTTTACACGGATTCTTTTACGCAGAATTTTTTTTGCACGACTTTTTTGCACGGTTTCTCGAAATAACACGGTTTATTTTTGCACGTTTTTTTTACACGGGACGCATCCCCAGTGTAAAAAAAGAATTGGGTGTATATGCATTATATGATAAATTCATAAATACAGAGGCATCATATGAGTGGAACACTGCAGTATGGAGTGAGGAGTCAACCGGAATCACTAGGAGGCAACTTCTGAAGGTCTGAAACAATATTTATGTTGCACTCTTCGAACAAACAAACCATCACGTGGGTTAAAGCTGATGCAGCGAAATTGATTGTTACATGCAGGCATGGTCAAAAATCGCATCAAAATGTTGTCATGGATACTCAATCACCGATTCAACTCACACAACCATCAGCTTTTATATGCTCACTCAGAGAGACCAAGCGTGCTCTCATAGCAGTTTGCATCATTTGTTGCAAACGAGCCAAATTGAATATGAGCTGAAATGATTGCGATCATGCCTACTCTGTTTATTTCACTCTCTGACTCTAACGAAGCGAACCAAACGTTTGCGACTGAGCGAATCTGATCCGATTTTATTTTGCTTTTCGTCTTCTCAATCGTTCATGAACCGAAAACGATTGCAATCATCATTTGAATCAGCTTTAATTTTGCTCCAATAAATTATGTAACTGCTGGATAAGTTACAGTGTTTGAATATTTGAAATATATGGTGAATAATTACAATATATTTTAATAGCAGAAGTGTGAATACTATTGAGTTAATACTGAACGATCAGTGAGCGTAAGTGAACCAAGTTCAAACCGATTCCCATCGCTTACGTTCGTTTTATTACTGTGTCGGTTCTGATTCAATCACTATTTTTCATACCCTTTTTGAATCATTTCTCTTTCGAGACTGGTTCGTGCACAGCTAACCGCGAGAGCGAATCAGTAAAGTTCTGGATCACTGCTGAGCGTTAGTGGTAGTAATCTTTATGCCTTCGACAGCTTATGATCGTAAATCAGCAATGCTCACTTGAGTGAATTACTTTTGCCATCCTTGGTTACATTCTTATAATCTCGGAATGCGCACAAGTGTCTCTGCTTGTGGGTCCGCCCAATCCCTTTTGGTCCTTCTACAACAGCTTTAGTGTGAAATTAATTTGACAATCAAATTTGGTTCTACTGTAAGTCTACCCACATACACTGGCAGGACCTTGAACTTATGATGGATTCCCCCCCATACATACATACATACATACAACACAGTTTAATTTGTGGCTATACGGAATTATCTCTGCGATAAATGTTTCTCAGTGGGCTTGACCGACTTAATATTTGTTTTTTATATGCGGTGTTGTATAGGTAGTATTATACATAGCCAGGGATGGAAAAAAATCGCATCTAGCGATTAAGATCATAGAACCGATCAGATTCAGATTCATTGACATCACTACTTGTAAGCGTCAAACACTTTGTCGCGATCCGTGCTGATTATGACAAAACTCATGTCAGATCATGCTCATTGCATGATTGTGTCGAGGAATATAACAGATACAGACGATTGGTTGTGTGCATCGTATGAACCACAATACAAACAACATGTGTGACCTTTTTTCTCGCAGCTAGGAAATATGTAACACTGTGATCGACTGCTGAAATTATTTAGAGAACAAAATCTTGTGATTAATGCTAAAGATTCACTGTTTGTCATGATCTGTACGGATCGTAATCTGTGCGTGTGGCGATAACTCACAGATTTTATCAAAATCACTGATCTTCCATCCCTGTACATAGTAGACCGATAAGATGTGCGTTTGAGATTAGCTCTAACAAACACCAGGATCAAACTGGCTGGATACACATTAGACTGATTGCGGAATTTACGTGGTTTTTATACTCAAATTTTAGAATTTAAGCGATTTTTACGTGATTTTCGAAATTTACGCATATATGTTCCATGCGTCTAATTTAATGCGTAATTTTGGAATTAACGAGTATTTCACGCGAAATTTGGAATTTACGCAGTTTTTTACACGAATTTCGGAATTTACGCAGTTTTTACGCGAAAAATGAAAATTGAGAAACTTCACTTTTCAATCAATTTTAACAATTTAGCAGTTGCATAATGGATGATCGCATGCATAGCAAAAGATATTTTGTCTGTCTATCGACATATTAGGCCATATGAATAAAAGAGTTAGAGCAAATTCTCCCATAAGATTTACAGGAAAAGCAAAGCAAACTGTTTTATCCATACGACCTATCGACGATTACATTCCACGCGCACGCAGTCGTAAAGAGCGATTAGTATTTTCTTCATTCAAACATTACAGTTCCGTGTTCGTTTTCACAAAGTGCTACCAAGTAGGTATAATAGTATTCTTCCTCGTATTTCTACGTTCAAACCGCAATCGTTGAACTGCCGGTGGAAGCATGACTGTCCCAGGTTACATTTGGTCATTTTCGACATTTTGTTGTCAAACGTTATGACTATATGTATTTTTATAATATGAATCGAAAACATGGTGTTTATACTAGAAAAACTCGAAAAAATTGGAAGCCAATTTGTCCTACTGGAAAAATGGAAGCATATCTGTCTCGCTGCATATACCTTTTCATATAACATGTTTTCAAGTTGTATACAAAATTGAGTGATGTTTTTCAACATTATCTCAAAGAGGGACAAATAATAACATCAAAACTAAATAGCTCTTAAATACCTTCGGACACTTTACTTTTTGTTATTACAAAGTATAAAAATTACCTTCTTGCCGACCGGTTTCGGGTAAGTAGTTACCCATCTACGGGGCCGAGTCCCGTAAAGTATCCAAAGGGATTTAAGAGTCATTCTAGTTCTTACGTTAGCACGACTACGTAATTGAAGTTAAAACTAAATAATTTTAGAAAAATCAGTTTTTCAACTCTGAGTGTGATTTTCTCATTTTCGTGTTTTGTAACATGGGACAGATATGCTTCCAGCGGCAGTGAACTGGTGTGATAAAACGTCCATAACACATTCTAAAATAAAGCCGTCCCATGCCTTTAATTGTAATTCTTTGCTGTAAAAATCTTACTCTGTTAAAATAAATTTTAAAATAAAACATCAGTTTTGATAACATTCTAAAATGGTTAAAATATGAAAATAAAATCAAATATCTTTGGAATTAATTTTTAATGCTTATCAATAGCATAATGTTTACAAGCATCATACGATAAAATTTCTGGATATTTTTTTCTTTTCAACGACATACTGAATTTTTAACAATAATAAAAAATATGGGTGTTTTAAATCTTTCATTCCATAATTACAGTTCCATGTAAACAGAGCCGTAGTCTTAGACTAAAAACTATACAAACTTAGAAACATTGCTTAATTGGCTTTACAAAACCAAAATGAATAAGTTTTATTTAGATAAGACCTAAGAAACGAGAAAAAATACATGTAAAAATTACTATGTATGATTCAGTGAACAACAGTTTGGGCCGATCTATTTATAATAGAGTGAGTATCATTTGATCATTGGCTTTCAATATGATACACTGTGATTCTTAATCGCCTGTTTTCATATATGTATCCTGTAATTACCATATTTTGCACATATCGCAAAAACGAAAAAGGAAACTTAGGAATAAGTCGTTTGGCAGAACATGATTTGGCAGAAAGAAATTTGACAGAAAGGATGCAAGATTAAAAGTTGAACTATATGCTATATATACATGAGTGAGAATCCCTGACGCATCACATAACCTTTTGTTAGACATATCACCATACCGATTCAAATGTTTACATTATGAAAATATCCAAACAGCTCTGGGAAAAAACATATTCCTGTCTTATTCCTTTCGGTCAAAAATTCTTTCTGTCAAAAGTCTGCCAAACGACTATATAACCAAATGCAATTTCATGCATTTATGAAAAGTGGTTTAATGTTCACTGGCACAGTCCATTGCAATAAGGACTTTGGTATGCTATTCACTGTTTTAGTTTGAGCTTGGTTTGGTTAGGATTGAGAAAAAATGACGAAAAGGATTGGCACCAGCTGAGCAATCAGTGATGCACGATACATAAACGCCGAACATTAAGTTTATCACTCATAATATTTACTTGCACGTTTTTGTTTCAGTAATGTTTAGTGAAGCGTCATATGAATCTGATATATCTTACCCATTTTAGAGGGAGTTTTGGTGTATGTTGGCACGTGTTGTATTGCGTCAGATGAATCAGCTTTTCTATCTGCTGCCGCTTTGCGCGAACTATTGTTGATTGAATAATGGTATACTGAAACACCATTAACTAAAGCATTACCACTGCTGTTACTAACATTGAGACTATCGTAGCTGTCGATATTTTCGGTGTGTAACATTTTGATAATTTGTGAATCATTTTTAAAGAGCAAACCTTTATTTTGTGATTCGAAACGCTTTTCATTGACAGCTTTTTTTACAAGTTTGCTGGGTGATAATTTATCTGGCATTCCTTCTTCTCCAATGGAAATCATGAAGAGATTATATTTATCTTTGCTCATCTGTTGGTTCTGTTTTAGCGATGAAAAACAGCGACTTAAAATTGTACTCTTGTTAGAATCCAGGTCTCTTTTATCTAAATGCTTTGCATGTGCTCGTTTTATTTCTGATTCAGAAGCTGTGCTTCCTGCTTTGTATGTCTTTTTATTTCGAGCAGGAGACACCGGTGACCGGATCATTGAACAAACGTTATTATTAACGTTTTTAACATAATTACTTTGTACAAAGAAGTCCTGCAGCCGATTATTAGACTCGTCCACTATGTTGGAGTTTTGATTAATAGTGTCATTTTTTGTACAATTGTGCGAAGAAGCTTGATTTTCATTGTTTTTAGATTTACAACTAAATATGTCAATATTTTTTTTTGCTTCAGCGGCAAAACCCCATGACTCATTTGTGCTTGGCACATTAGTCACAAATGCCGCCGGTAATTTATTACGCTCATTTACTCCTAAAGTTCCTTGCAGTGTAACAGATCCGATTTGTGATTTGTTGCTTCTTGTATTAGCAGTCCAGTGTATATTATCACAGTTTTTATAAATATTTGATGGTGCTCCTAGATCATTTTCTTGATCATCGGATGAGCAATCAGTTTCATTAGAATCATTGCTATCCGAGCTGCTACTATAGCTACCGCTTGTACTGTTATTGTCATCTTCATTGTCGCTACTTGACGATTCTGAGGATGTTTCGGTCAGTTGAACATCGCGACAGTTCACTTTGCAATTTGAATCGTGATCAGAACGTGGAGAACAATCTGTCTGATTTTTTGTTTTGACATCGCCGACAACAGTTCCAAGCATGCTATAAAAATTTCCAACATGTTTTTTCGTGGTTTGAGACTTGTCAGTGGTTGGTTTCACTTTGTTTTTTGATCGTTTATTTGTAAAACCAGAAAGACGTAATACTTCGTCTGACATACAATCTGAAGTTGCTAACATTTGTTGCTTATTTGACAGATGAAAATCCATCCGTTCGCGAGAAAACAAGGGCGTATTATAATTTAAAAACAAATTTTTTCCATTCACACCAGTTTTAGACATCATTGTCACCATCATCGAGTTTGGAACAAGAGTAGATGAAAAATTATTGAAAGGTTTACCGGGCAGTTCCTCGTTCCAGTCAGAAGGCTCAGGCGATGACAAATGTTGTTGTTGTTGTTTTATTCGACGTGCAGTGCTAGACCCTGTAGAATTCGACTTTGAAGCTTTCACTAAAGTAGTAGAACTTCCTGGCACAGGAGATAACATGTTTCTTTTAACTGATTGAATAACTGATAGTGTTTCATTATCCAGAATCGAAGCACCCCTAAAATAGAAAAATAATTTAGTTGATTTAATTTAAGCATAAACAAATTTTTTGTGCTTGACAAATAAGGTTGGTCGTGTTTGCCAAACTTATGTTTGAAAACAATGTCGGAAGTCACTTTTAAAGTCAATCTAAAATCTAACAGGTCAGTACTTATGATGACTCCCCGTTAGGCATACGGGCGCGAGGCATAGTACCACAATTGATAGTACTCTAGGCATTAAGGATATTAAATATACGGATACTAGAATAGGATAATGGCGGACCATGGTGGTGGTTACAGAGACTACAGATTACAGAGGCGACAAGGCACTCAAAATCCGCTAAATTTTGAATCATAACGGAGAGCTACCTTTGTTTATGATGGTACTCTCCGTTTTGATTCAAAATTTAGCGTTTCGTGAGTGTCTTTCTTGTCGCCTCTGTAATCTATAGTCTCTGCCACCACCACTAGGTGCAAAACACTATCATTAGGACAAGCCATGCGGTAACCGCGCCGTTAATTCAAAATTGATTCAATTTAATATGCACGAATATGCAATAAATTAATATGCAACCGTTTGTTGAATTGTAATTGTAATCGTAATTTATCAGTCCTCACCCTGGCAGAACGGCTACGTTACAATCTAGAAAATTCTTTTCTACATGCTAAAAAATATGTGAGCTAAATCGTTCCTCTAGATTCAATAAAGTCATGTAGTCATGTCCATCACTATGAAACTTTCTGACATCTACTAAGGGGTTAAGATGAAGAACTTAGTGCAAATTTTGAGAGATTTGGTTAAAAGATGGAATAATCATGGATCAAATACAATTTATGGTTTGATTCCATAGAGAAAGCTTTAGGTCATAGAGAACAAGGTGGTCTAAAGGACACGCCACAGTTTCGAAAAATTAAGTTTTTGCTCAAAAATCTTGTATTTTCATATAAATTTTAAGCTGTTTCTGAAAAATAACTTTATCAAGCCGACGATCAGAAATATTTTTTTTGTATTGAAAATATTTGCCACTATACTTTCATAAAATTTTCTCGGTTCGCTTTGGTTTAAATAGTTAAAGCGTTTGAACCAGTTCTCATTGGTTTACCTATTGAAAAAAAGGCATCATAATTTGTGCACTATAAAATCTTGCACCTTACTATTGTCCCCCTATCAACATTTCTTTTTGAGAAATCACTAGTGTCCGGGCATCGAGGATTTCCTTCTACACTTTTTGTGCACCGCCTACATCCAGAATAAAACGAATGTAGCGCTGAATCGCGTACATTCCATCGCACTCATTCTATGTACTATCAGAACGTCAGGTTTTTTCCAGTTGGTCGCTCAATAGCATACAAAAAACCCGAATTAATCCACCTAGCGGTCTGACCTAGCCTTTCTACTGCCACACTAATTATTTCTTAATTTCTCAGGAACATTTATAATAAACTTGACTCTATGTTCCGTTCCTTATTCCTCAAAATCCTTATTTACCAGTAAAATTTACAAGAACATACTGCGTGCAATAATTAAATTTTCCTTCCTGGAGTGCATAAATATTTGTAAGCATCATTTAATTTACTTTATCAACACCTTATTTAGTTTTATAATATTTACGTGATTTATTGAATTGATTTATAGAAATTAACCTTCTAACGACCTTACAGACGGCCTTAACTTTTGGGCGTAGGAGCCACATACGAAGCTTGTTTTGAATTTACAATTTGAGAAGTGTGTTCATAATAGGTTTCTTGTTTTTAATACCATGCGTTCAAGAGTTAGCATCTTTCACAAACAAGAATTCAGAAAAATTACGAAAAAAAACTATTGCACGAATTTCTCCTTTGCACTTTTGGAGGGAAAGTATATCTAGAACAAAATGATTGGCCTTCAAATTTTATTATGAGTTTACTTGACTTCAATTCTGAAATTTATCTGAACTTGAAAAAATAACCAAGAGCATTAGATATGAAAAACGACAAAGAGAAATTGAACTTTTTCTTAGTTGGCGCTCCTTCAGTTAATTATTTTTGCATGAAACTCAAAACCTGAGCTTCTTTTGAATGCACTTTCATGAAAAGATAGTCATTAGAATAGTCGCATCGTTTTTACGATGTAGCCCGTTAGAGGGTTTAAAAAATTCTGTGAGATCAAAAAATAGTGCAAAAGAAGCGCCATAAACATGCTTGAGAATGGAAAATATGATCGATATGATTACTAGTGCTTGTCATTTTCGATTTATTTATTAAAACATGATACATAACATAAGACTTCTGTCTTTTAAAGTGTCTCTAACGGAAATATATCGTACAAAATTACTAGCAACTTTTTCTTTCTATTTTTCATATAAAATTTCTAAGCTCTAGTATCTATTGATTCAGTGTCTATTTTCGAAGCCTGCAAGTCGTAGGCGAAATACGTATCTGTCGCGAATAAATATTAATAGTGGAATTTAATCGGAAAAAGTTTTTTTTGTTTAATTTCATGTTTTGTATTCTACTAAGACTACTCTGAGAAAAGTGAGTGAGATTAAAAGCGTTACATACACACACACACATACACACACATGCATACACACACACATACATACACACACAGAAAATGCTCAGTTTTCGAAACTGAGTGGAATGGTATATGACATTCGGCCCGCAGGACCTTCTTTCGATTTTCGGTTTTCCGAGTGATTTCTATACCTTTATACTATATTTTCATATAGTTGAAAGGCAAAACTGTATGCCTGGCCTTTTGTGTTGTCATCATCAAACACGCCTATATTCGTAGGCGGCGGTGTTCCGGCCCAGCGCGGACTCCACGAACTAAGATCTCTCTGCCAAAAGCCGGAATGACATATTTTATAGCGAAATGTAATGCTTATGAAATGAGCATGAATATGAAATGATATGAAAAAATAATTGTGAAAAAAATGCGATAACGTTACTTATCTCAATGACTAATGACGGATTGACTTGATTTTCACAAGTTTTGACCGCAATCATTGCCCATAATCATTGCAGATTGCTTCTTGGGTTTTCAAATGGGTCTGGTGTTCGGCTTTTTTTTTTTCATGTGTGGACTCATTATTACTGCGACCAGTATAGTTGATCTATTGTAATATCGCCCGGGTGTTTGCTGTATGACCTGCAGCACTGCATTTCTTTTTGCTATAATCGCTATTGAATGAGCGATATGCTTATTTTAAATTGTATGCGTGCTTGCGTGTATTGGGGTTTACCCTTCCTTCAATGCTTGATCTACTTTACCCACTTATTCCTCGCTGCCAGCACTATCCCATATTATATAGCCGTCCCTGGCGAGGACTCATTCGTACCTCTGACCCAGTACACTTAACTATATGAGGGACATTTGCACTGTCAAGAGGCTTCAGAGGGTTAAATATAGAATTCAGCACGAAGGAAGGGTAAATGGAGGGGCCTGAGAATAAACCCATGCTAAAGTCACTTGACATCGAATGGCTTGATTCTACTAAGATTCGAACCCACAACCACTCACTTGTCAAAGCAGACTCGGTAACCTTGCGGCTACGGAGCCCCCCTGGGGTTCGGCTTACATCTCCTTACTAACTCGGTCCTCCAACATTTTTGGAGGTATTTATGATAACTGTAATACCATAAGGTCGCCATTCACCGCTCAGCTCTATTTACCGCTCATTTCAAACAAAAAATGCTTATATCTTTTTAAAATTGATTTTTTGATTGGATGCTTGGCAACGCTGGCCGGTTGACACGATTGTTTTTAACGTCCGTGTATTATTATAAATTCAAAGTGTTAACTTACAATTTAATTCATAAAAAGTAGTCTACTTTGCTAGTGAAATCGTCGTTTTGCTGCCTAAGTGATGTTTATAGTGAAATTGTGCTAGAATTGTTGGAAAAAATCAATTTTATTCTCAACAGTACAACGCTTCCAGGAGGGGTTCATTGTTTAAGATTATTAGGCCGATATTCGGCTTGTTGTTGTGGTTGCTGCTGATGAGTTACCTTGCTGCTGCTGTTGTATTGGGGTAAAAATTCTACTTGTGATACTATGCTGAATTGAGTAGAAGTCAACTGTGAGTACACCTATAGAGACATTTGTGATAACGCAGATTGTTCGTAAGCTTTTCGTGCTGCCCTTAGCCGCCAAAACGGTCACTTGACAAACGTTAAGCAATCAACGATCTCTGTTTGATTCGCATTTGGTCTTGCTCCTGCAATAAGAGTATGATATTTGTGAAACACTTTGCCGCCCAAACGGTTACTTGACGAGCAAATATCTGTCTCGTTAATGAATGAGCGGTTTGTTCTGGTAGGTTGTAAAACAACTTCAACGTTCGGTTTTGGAATAGCAGTAGTATCTGGATCCCATTTGCAGCTTCATTTTGATAGCCTATCGGTGACGCGATACACATATACAGACTCAATAGAACTGCTTGTGGATACGTTTTAATTTGCATCTCAATCTTGTTATTCTAGTACTGCATCTCTATCATCACACTTTGGTCGCCGTTGTTTTCATTTACGTGGCATTTAGATACCTATGTCAGCGAATTGCATTGCCATTCAACTCTCTGTTTACCTTTCGATTTTATTTTTTACCTTTGTTATACTATATAACAAAGGTTTAGAAATTGGTCGAAAAACACGAAATTGATTCGAGGCCCGGAGGGCCGAATCACATATACCAAACGATAGAGCTCGACGAACTGAGCAATGTCTGTGTGTGTGTGTGTGTGTGTGTGTGTGTGTGTGTGTGTGTGTGTGTGTGTGTGTGTGTGTGTATGTGTGTATGTGTGTATGTGTGTATGTGTGTATGTGTGTATGTGTGTATGTGTGTATGTGTGTATGTGTGTATGTGTGTATGTGCAGCTCATTTTCTATCGCCTGTTTCTCAAAGGTGGCTGAACCGATTTGACCGCTTTTACTTTTGTTTGAAAGGTATTATTGCCTAGTATATCACTGTTGAATTGCTTTGCGGTCCGACGTTTCGTTTAAAAGTTATAAGCAAAAATGTGAAAACTACGTGACACTCGTTTCTCCGGAACTACGCAACCAATTTTAACGATTTTAGTACCAAACGAAAGCTCTTGCTATTACTAAGCTTTTTACCAAGTTTTATTGAAAACGGACAAGTAGTTTAAAAGTTAGCTTTAAAAAACCTGTTTTGACTAGGCACAAATGATCGCCTGTTTCTCAGAGTTGGCTGAACCGATTTATGCGCTATTATTCTCATTTGAAAGGTAATATAGCCTAATAGATCACTATTGATTTGTTTTTTGATTGGACGTTTAATTCAAAAGTTATGAGCAATCGTATACAACACATTAAAATTTACAATTATTTTCGATGATTTCATCTTAGATAATTTATCTAGTTTAAATTAGTTTGGCATCAAATTAGAAGTTTTATTGCTGCAAATATATCTGCAAAATTTCAGAAGAATTGGTTTTGCCGGTCAAAAGATATTAACCCTTGAACACTCGCGCCAACTTTTGTAACACGGTTACTCGCGGGAGACAATAGCCCAAAACCAAAAAACGTGCGCATTAGAGTTTTGACTAGGAAAACCTGGTTTTAGGTTTTCGCACCTTTGGAAGAGTTTTTTGAAATTGCAAGCTCTATCGTCTGGTAGAATTTAAAGTTTTAATCAATCCCCCTAAAAGTGAAATAAAACAAATATTTTTTTCAGTTTCGATATAACACATTGATGTGTTCTGTAAAGTTTAAGAGCATATTATTACAAGAAACTTTGCTGAAGACAGTAACCTTCTATCTCTTCAGCGAAGAGAGAAAAATCTTATTAATTTTATACGAATTTGTAAAATCAGTTTTTCCATTTTAGCTCGTTTTGTAATTGTTGTATGACTTTTTCATGTTGTACAAATAGTAAAAATACACAACTTTGCTGAATATAGTTTACCTCTATGATTGCTTGTTTAGGAACTGTAGAACTTTGATTATAAAAATATCCTAATTTTGTCCCCGAATTACTCGACTATCGACAGACGGATACATTTAAAACATTTTACATTTGCTGATAGTTTTGTTGCATACAGACACCATTTTTCCATATGGAGAAACGATAGAAAATTCCAGTTGGGGCCGATTGCGGTACACCTCACATACTGATTGCTTCGTTTCTGGGATGTCAGTTTTTGGTGATCTATTTTGCCAACAGTTTAAAGTATTAATGCATTGAATAATTATGGTATTTTGCTCATAACAAGTTTATTGAAGAATATACGTTGGTTAAATATCGATTTGTAACTTTATAACAATATGGCATTCTAAAATCAACACGTGTTGTACAAAATACAACAGCGTGAGTAACCGAAGGTTAATAAAAATTGATTACAGGAAATTATGCATAGTTCAAAACCTTTAAATTAGACCTTTACTACGCAATGTATATGTTAAATAATAATATTTCCTCTTACAACTTACCTTTACTTGCATTTACTCAAATTAGTAATAACTTACTTATACTTACTCAGCAATTTCATGAAAAAAGGATCTACCAAAATTTATAAGTGCTCCCATTTTGATCAAATTTTGTAAACTTTTTCAATTTCCAAAAAAATTATGTAAATAAACGCACTACGCAACGTTAACGTAGACGAAGACCGTATAACAAAGGTTCTTTCACCACTAGGTGGATTAAATCGGGTTTTTTTTCTTGATTCAGCTTTAGCTTGCTTTTCCTAATTGCTTAGAATGGATGACGCAATTATCTGTACTATTTGTAAAAATGAAATGAAATGAAATGGCCGATAGCTCAAGAGTGTTAACATGTATGTACTGCTTTTCGAGCGCTCACTTCAAGTGTAAAAAAATCATAGGGAATGCAGTACGTCGTATGAAAGATATAGATTACTTCTGCACACCTGATTGTTCCGCGATCTATCAACGCATCGTTATGACGCAGAATAGCAACAAAAACTTGCTGTCATCTTTTGCTGACGAGATAAAAGCAACAATTTCTGCTTCTGTTGCTAGGGAGTTACAAGCGGTTTCAAACGAGGTCAAGTAAATTGCCACCACAATTGAAAATTCCCAGGAATTCTTGTCCGCCAAATTTGATGAAATTGTTACTGATTTCAAGGACTTGAAACTTGAAAATGAAAACTTGAAAGCAGAAGTAAAGCGTTTGAAGAAATCGCAAACTCAACTTCAGGGCACTGTTCACAAGTTAGAAGCTAATGTCGACAAATCTGATAAAATTGCCTTGGGTAATAATGTAGTTGTATGGGGTATTCCGGCAGCCCGCGGGGAGAACATGCGGCAAATTATTGAACAGTTATTTTTGTGTCTTGGGCTAAATGAAAAGCTTGAAACCGTGGTATCAGCTGAGCGGATGTTTACCAATTCTAAAGATAGTAATGCTTTGATTCCCATTAGACTCGTATTTCGTGATAAAGAATCTAAAGAACTGGCTTTAAACAAGAAGAAGCAAATTGGGAAATTGGTATCTACCTCGATTGATGCAAAATTCACTGTTAACGGGAGGGCATTGAATGTAACCATGCGCGATGAGTTAACATCACTGTCCCTAGAATTGCTTAAGGAGCTCCGTGAATCCCAAGAATTGTTAAATGTAAAGTTTGTCTGGGCAGGTAGGGGTGGCGTTGTTTTGGTTAAAAAGGATGAAAATAGTAAGCCAGAAATGATTAAAAATAGAGAGGATCTAAGCCGGGTAATGAATCGCTACATGAAATCTGCACACTTATTGGAACTTTCAAATGTTTCTAGCCAGTCTCCTTCGCCCAAACGTAAGAGAAACGCACAATAAAACTTTCTGGTGCCGTATTTTAATTCAGTTTTTATTTTTAATCCTTTTACAATGAATACCATACCGACTATGATACACAATGTCTATTGCAATAATTTACACGAATTTAATAAAAAATGTGATACGATTGTCACAAATGCTTTCAGGGTGTCGATTATTCAGTGAAAATAAAATTCCCTGACTTTTCCAGGTTTTTCCAGGTATATTTCAAAAAAATTCAGACGCAAAATATCTCGTTAATTTCCCTTTTTAAAGTGTTCATTTGGCTTAATTGGTTGTTTACTCTTAAATTATTATTTTCTAATAAGTTCGTTTTTCCTTTTCATCTTTTAATGCGAAATTTCTATGTGCAAAATTAAAACTAATTCGAACTTAATTAACGCACATCGAAATTAAAGAATTGAGCTAAATAAAAATTGCAAGATGTCTTTTCGAAAAAATGAAAGTAGTCTGCTGGTTTATCCAATTGCCAAAAGGTGGTGGGATAAGCCGTTTTGTCTATTTGATCACATGTAATGAATAGGTAAATCCGTTTCAAACATTTAACTATGCAAAACAATAAATATAGAAGTTGTTGTTGAAGTTGATTAGAAGAAACTTTCTGACCCCAAGCCCGATTTGTCTGAGCAGCTATTTCGATTTGTTGGGAAAATTTACGAAAATAATTGTTCGTCAGGAATTTAAAAACTTTTGATGACAAATGACATAACGATGAATCGAGCAACGCAGCATCGTTGCATTATTTGCTTTTATTCGACCTAGGTACTTGCAGCCAACTTTTGATATTCAGGAAAATTTCGGGTTTGCGACTCTATCGACTCTCTGCTCGCAGTCTAGTTTCAAAGATATGACTGATTTGTTGTCAGAATGTTGAGGCTGAGATGGTCTTTCATTCGAATATGCTTAAAGCGTGGGTTTTCACTAGTGTTCGACATGAGAATAAAAATTAAATTCCAGGTTCTGACTCGTTCAGGTTGAATATCGTAGCTAATTTTTACAGACTGATCTTGGTACAGTTTGATTAGTCCTCGTTCCAATTACTGTCCGATCTCGGTCCGGAAGTTTGGAATTATCTAGAGGCAAAATTTGCTTGTTTTAAATGCTGTTTTTTTCTAAATATAAATGAATATTTGTTCTCCAAGCATCGAAGAGTGTTTTAACAATCTTGCTGAATTGGCCGCAGTGAAAACAGAAGAAGGATTCTTCCATCAAAGTATGCGGTTTGCGTGTCAACATCCACCAATCTGGTATGAACTTTTTATGTACATCTGTACAAAAGAAGCAAATTTCTATACACAACTTTTGATCTAAATATTCCATTAATATCGAGGAATCCAAAAAATATTAATAATAATCAATTAGATTGTTAGCCCTTCGCTTTAAACCCAAAACCGATCAAATCGATCCAACCGTTGATTTGTATACAGCAGAATAGCAGAATGCAAGTAAAAATAACATGTCATATTCTATTTGATTTGGGCACACGCAATGACCTTAAATAAAAAGGTGCCGGATACTTGAAGGCGATGCCATAACTTTTCCGGTATATTTTCTTCCCATGCCAAAAATCCCTGACTTCAAATGAAATTCCCTGACATTCCCTGACTTTTCCAGGTTGAAACGAATTTCCCTGACATTTCCAGGTTTTCCCTGATTTTCCAGGTAATCGACACCCTGGCAGGGTGTCGATTATCCAGCGAAAATAAAATTCCCTGACTTTTCCAGGTTTTTCCAGGTATATGAACAAATCCAGACGCGAAATATCTCGTTAATTTTTCTTTTTTAAAGTTTTCTTTTGGTTTAATTGGTTGTTTACTCTTGAATTATTATTTTCTAACGAGTTCATTTTAGCATTTCAATTCAAATTCATCTTTTTATGCGAAATTCCTATGTGCAAAATTAGAACTAATTCAATCAACTCAACTAACTTAATCAACGCACATCGCACATTAAGAATTGAGCTAAATAAAAATTGCAAGATATCTTTTCAGAAAAAATGAAAATAGTCTGCTGGTTTATCCAATTGGCAAAAGGTGGTGGCCTGTAAGTCGTAGACGAAATACGTATCTGTCGTGAATAAATATGCATAGGAAAAGGTGGTGGGATGAGTCGTTTTGTCTGTGCGATCACTTGTAATGAATGGGTATAAATCCACTTCAAATATTCAACTTTGTGGAACAATAAGTATAAAAGTTGGTCTTTAGTTTAGAACATAATTTGAAGAAATTTTCGACACAAAGCCTGATTTGTCTGTGCAGCTATTTCGATTTGTTATTAAAATTTGAGGAAATAATTGTTCCTCAGAAATTTAAAAAATTTTTGCCAAATGACACAACGAATTGAAGCAATGAATTGAGCAACGCAACATCGTTGTATTATTTGCATATATTCGACCCACTTGCACTTTTGATATTCAGGAAAACTTCGGGTTTGCGACTCTATCGATTCTTTGCTCGTAGAATTTCGAGAATGAGATGGTCTTTCATTTGAATACGCATTAAGTGTGGGTTTTCACTAGTGATCGACATGAGAATAAATATTAAAGTCCGGTTTCTAACCCGTTTAGGTTGAATATCGTAGCAATTTTTCAAAGGCTGATCTTGGTTCAGTTTGATAAGTCTTCGTTCCAGTTACACTCCGATCTCGGTCCGGAAGTCTGGAATTATCTCTAGGGAAAATTTGCTTGTTTAAAATGCTGGTTTTATTTTTTTTTAATATCAATGAATATTTGTTCTCGAAGCACTATATTTGGATCTAAATATCCGATTAATGTCGAAGAATCCAAAAGATATTAATAATGATCAATTAGATTGTGAGATCAATTAGTTTTTGAGAGACCTGGTTTAAAGCAGACCTGACCTGGTTTAAAGCAGGTCAGTCGCACATTCATGAAATTCAAAATTTCGAAACTCTAGGAAATTTATCTGCTGTGCTGTGTTTGGTTACACGCGAATAAAAATATTGTGTCATATTCTATTTGATTTGCGCATACGCGAAGGCCTTGAATAAAAAGGTGCCTGATACTTGAAGTAAATGTTATCCTTGCGATGCCATAACTTTTTTGGTACATTTTCTTCCCATGCCAAAAATCCCTGACTTCGAATGAAATTCCCTGACATTCCCTGACTTTCCCAGGTTGAAACGAATTTCCCTGACATTTCCAGGTTTTCCCTGATTTTCCAGGTAATCGTAAAGATGCTCAACAGGATATGCGTTTTCGCGCTTTAATTGAGTATGCGCTTCTTTGACAGCTTCTGATAATCAATTATAGCTTGATTAAATCATAGGCTGTCCTTATCATAACGTGCCAAATCACACGTTTACTCCATCAACACCCACCCACTAACTAACTGAAATCATTGTTACCTTCACAACGCATGTTGGAGTCTAGAAAAAGTTTTATTCAACAGCTTACTTGGATCTAGCGTTTCAGTCAGAACTATATATAGTATATAATAATAATAATAATAATAATAATAATAATAATAATAATAATAATAATAATAATAATAATAATAATAATAATAATAATAATAATAATAATAATAATCTCGGCCGGCAACAAGATCAAGGCTATAAACACGTTTGCCGTGCCGCTGTTGACATACAGCTTCGGGGTGGTCAAATGGACCAAAACGGATTTGGAAGCGATCGAACGAGCATTAAGAGTATCGCTGACAAAACACCGTTCGCACCACCCAAAATCGGCCACCGAAAGAATCACCTTACCACGAAGTGAAGGAGGAATAGGTGTGATTGATATCCAGGCACTTTGTGCCTCACAGATCCAACAGTTGCGGAGATATTTCGTAGAAAGCCAGAACCGTCATGAAATCTACCGCACTGTTTGCGAGGCAGACCATGGGTTCAGCGCTCTGCACCTGGCGCAGCATGACTATCAGCTGAACTGCGTTCTTAAAACCGACGAGGAAAAGATCGCAACGTGGAAGCAAAAAGAGCTGCATGGGACGCACCCCCATCAGTTAGAACAATCACACATAGACAAAG
Source organism: Sabethes cyaneus (assembly GCF_943734655.1). Lineage (NCBI taxonomy): Eukaryota > Metazoa > Arthropoda > Insecta > Diptera > Culicidae > Sabethes > Sabethes cyaneus. The sequence goes on from NC_071355.1 coordinate 134,792,976, forward strand.
CAGCATCAAATACGTGGTTGGTGCGAGGTGATCTCTTTTCGGAGACAGAAGGATTCATGGTAGCCATCCAGGACCGGGTTATTGCAACGAAGAACTACCGCAGGTACATATTGCACGAAAACATAGAGGATCGTTGCCGTAAATGCAATGTAGTAGGGGAGTCGATTGAGCATATTATTGCAGGCTGCCAAGCGTTAGCAGAAACAGCCTACCTCAATCGCCACAATACGGTTGTCAAGATTGTGCACCAACAACTTGCTTTGAAGCATAACTTGGTAAACTGCTACGTACCCTACTACAAATACCTGCCCCCCCCCCCCCCCCCCAGTCCTGGAAAATGACTGTGTAAAGCTGTACTGGGATCGCGAGATCATAACGGATGTCCTCATACGTGCCAATCGCCCTGACATTGTGGTCTACAACAAAAGGATAAAGCGGGTCACCCTCATCGATATTGCTGTACCGCTAGACCACAATGTGCAATCAACTTTCTCGACCAAAATCACGAAATACCATGATTTGGCCGAGGAGTTACGGCAAATGTGGCACCTGGAGGAAGTACGAATAGTTCCAGTAGTAATCTCTGCTACTGGACTAGTTCCCTGTACGCTACTGCGCTCCTTAGAAGAGTTGGAGCTGCGCACCGAACTACAAGTAATCCAGAAAGCGGTGGTTTTGGGTACCTGCAACATTGTACGGAGGTTCCTGAACCACCATAACTGATCCAACCGAAGCAAACATTCAAATTCCCGTGGTCATCTCAGCCACCGGAGTAGTGCCCTGTAACCTACAACGTTCCCTGGAAGAGCTAGAGCTCCAAAAAAATTTGGACAATATCCAAAAAGCGGTGGTTCTTGAAACCTGTAATATTACGAGGAGGTTCCTGAATCACCACAATTAAACACAGCTGAAGCAGACGTAACAACAAAAAAAAATGTGAATGAGAACCACAGAGCCTAACCCTCTTGGCATAAAGAAGCCCGAGGGTAGGTGAAAGTTTCCAGCATTTTTGCTGAGAAGTGCCAAAACTCTATAATAATAATAATAATAATAATAATAATAATAATAATAATAATAATAATAATAATAATAATAATAATAATAATAATAATAATAATAATAATAATAATAATAATAATAATAATAATAATAATAATAATAATAATAATAATAATAATAATAATAATAATAATAATAATAATAATAATAATAATAATAATAATAATAATAATAATAATAATAATAATAATAATAATAATAATAATAATAATAATAATAATAATAATAATAATAATAATAATAATAATAATAATAATAATAATAATAATAATAATAATAATAATAATAATAAACTATGAGAAGCGGAAACTATGGAGAAGCTGCGTCATCTGTTGCAGCTGGTGACAACGTTCAGCAACGATATTCGGATGGAGCTTGGCGTCGACAAATGTCGTCTCGTAAATATCCATCGGGGTAAAGTAATGGACGCTGAAAGTTTCCGCATCAACGAAAGGGAGGAAATTCGAAGTATGATTGAAGGTGAGTCGTACAAATACCTGGGATTCCTGCAACTGAAAGGTATTCACCACACGACTATCAGGAAAGAACTGCAGGAACGGTTCCTGTATCGTGTCAACCGTATTTTGAAATCACTCCTCTCTGCCGGCAACAAAGTAAAGGCGATAAACACGTTTGCCGTGCCTTTGTTGACATACAGCTTCGGGGTGGTTAAATGGACCAAAACGGATTTGGAAGCGATTGAACGTACCTTGCGAGTATCGCTAACCAAGCACCGTTCGCACCACCCAAGATCGGCAGTCGAAAGAATCACCTTACCACGCATGGAAGGAGGAAGAGGTGTCACTGACATCCAAGCGCTATGCGTATCCCAGATCGAGCAGTTGCGGAGATATTTCATAGATAGTCAGACTCGTCATGTTGTCTACCGCACTGTCTGTGAAGCAGACCACGGGTTCAGCGCCCTGCATCTGGCGCAGGAGCATTACCAGCTGAACTGCGACCTAAAAACCGTACCAGAAAAGGTCGAAACGTGGAAAGCAAAGGAACTACATGGGACGCACCCCCATCAATTAGAGCAAGCGCATATAGACAAAGTGGCATCGAATGCGTGGTTGGTGCGAGGTGATCTCTTTTCGGAGACAGAAGGCTTCATGGTAGCCATTCAGGATCGGGTTATTACGACGAAGAACTACCGCAGGTACATATTGCACGAAGATATAGAAGACCGTTGTCGAAAGTGCAATTCAGTAGGGGAAACGATCGAGCATGTGATTGCAGGCTGTCCAGCCTTAGCCGAAACGGCTTACCTAGGACGCCACAATGCAGTTGCCAAGATTGTGCACCAGCAACTCGCCTTGAAGCACAACTTGGTAAACTGTTACGTACCCTACTATAAGTACCTGCCTAGCCCGGTTCTGGAAAATAGCTGCATAAAGTTGTACTGGGATCGTGAGATTATTACGGACGTCCTTATACGTGCCAATCGTCCTGACGTTGTGATCTACGACAAAAGGAGGAAGTACGTTACCCTCATAGACATCGCTGTACCGCTGGATCGCAATGTCCAGTCAACATTCTCGGCCAAAATAACGAAATACCACGACTTGGCCGAGGAGTTAAAGCAGATGTGGCACCTTGAGGGCGTACGTATAGTTCCGGTGGTCATCTCAGCCACCGGAGTAGTGCCCTGTAGCCTACAACGTTCCCTGGAAGAGCTAGAGCTCCAAAAAAATTTGGACAATATCCAAAAAGCGGTGGTTCTTGAAACCTGTAATATTACGAGGAGGTTCCTGAATCACCACAATTAAACACAGCTGGAGCAGACGTAACAACAAAAAAAAATATGAATGAGAACCACAGAGCCTAACCCCTCTTGGCATAAAGAAGCCCGAGGGTAGGTGAAAGTTTCCAGCATTTTTGCTGAGAAGTGCCAAAACTCTATAATAATAATAATAATAATAATAATAATAATAATAATAATAATAATAATAATAATAATAATAATAATAATAATAATAATAATAATAATAATAATAATAATAATAATAATAATAATAATAATAATAATAATAATAATAATAATAATAATAATAATAATAATAATAATAATAATAATAATAATAATAATAATAATAATAATAATAATAATAATAATAATAATAATAATAATAATAATAATAATAATAATAATAATAATAATAATAATAATAATAATAATAATAATAATAATAATAATAATAATAATAATAATAATAATAATAATAATAATAATAATAATAATAATAATAATAATAATAATAATAATAATAATAATAATAATAATAATAATAATAATAATAATAATAATAATAATAATAATAATAATAATAATAATAATAATAATAATAATAATAATAATAATAATAATAATAATAATAATAATAATAATAATAATAATAATAATAATAATAATAATAATAATAATAATAATAATAATAATAATAATAATAATAATAATAATAATAATAATAATAATAATAATAATAATAATAATAATAATAATAATAATAATAATAATAATAATAATAATAATAATAATAATAATAATAATAATAATAATAATAATAATAATAATAATAATAATAATAATAATAATAATAATAATAATAATAATAATAATAATAATAATAATAATAATAATATAATAATAATAATAAATAATAATAATAATAATAATAATAATAATAATAATAATAATAATAATAATAATAATAATAATAATAATAATAATAATAATAATAATAATAATAATAATAATAATAATAATAATAATAATAATAATAATAATAATAATAATAATAATAATAATAATAATAATAATAATAATAATAATAATAATAATAATAATAATAATAATAATAATAATAATAATAATAATAATAATAATAATAATAATAATAATAATAATAATAATAATAATAATAATAATAATAATAATAATAATAATAATAATAATAATAATAATAATAATAATAATAATAATAATAATAATAATAATAATAATAATAATAATAATAATAATAATAATAATAATAATAATAATAATAATAATAATAATAATAATAATAATAATAATAATAATAATAATAATAATAATAATAATAATAATAATAATAATAATAATAATAATAATAATAATAATAATAATAATAATAATAATAATAATAATAATAATAATAATAATAATAATAATAATAATAATAATAATAATAATAATAATAATAATAATAATAATAATAATAATAATAATAATAATAATAATAATAATAATAATAATAATAATAATAATAATAATAATAATAATAATAATAATAATAATAATAATAATAATAATAATAATAATAATAATAATAATAATAATAATAATAATAATAATAATAATAATAATAATAATAATAATAATAATAATAATAATAATAATAATAATAATAATAATAATAATAATAATAATAATAATAATAATAATAATAATAATAATAATAATAATAAT